>NC_086455.1:123858474-123868474 GCF_028390025.1 Pseudophryne corroboree
ATTTGTATTTGGTGTGTGTGTGTGTGTGTGTGTGTGTGTGTGTGTGTGTGTGTGTGTGTGTGTGTGTGTGTGTGTGTGTGTAATATCTAATTATCTATCTTTATAGAGAAAGAGAGGTAGAGAGTTGTCTTGCAATCTGCATTAAATTGAACTTTTATTGAATAGTTTTAGGAGTGCAGTTGATTACTTCTTCACCTCTTTACAATTTAAACGCTAATATTGTCACATTTACTTGCTCTTTACTGAGATTTTAAAGTACAAACGTTACTGGTACCCGCTAAATCGATTATCATTACAGTTTGATCTTCGTTAAAAGTAGATGGTTTAAATTTAGTTTCATAGTACTATTCCCCAGACTCATTAAATATTTTTTAATTTTTTTGTAATATAAAGGTCTGTACTTATGCAAAATTGTTGAAATCTCATTTGAGAATTGAATAATATTTATGGCATTTTAGAGTAAATCTTACACAATCCTTTCTGTGTAGCTGCAAGAATGAAATTGCAGTACAGTATATTGTGAAGAAACAACGAGCCTTGCCTGGAAAATGTCATATCATGTCCCTTTGCAGGGGTTGTAGTGGTAATGAGTATATTTGAGCTTTTTGAAGTAAATTTAGGGGTCATTATTATCTAAATTTACAAAACATGTAATTAACAGATGTTTATGCAAACAATTCGGGATATCCAGTGTCTCCATAATGAACAGTCAGTAGTGTACAAGGCTTGAATTAATCAGTGAATCATTAATTAATTATCTATCTATCTATCTATCTATCTATCTATCTATCTATCTATCTATCTATCTATCTATCTATCTACCTATCTATCTCTATCACTAAATATCTATCTATCTATCTATCTATCTATCTATCTATCTATCTATCTATCTAGAGACATATACAATATTAAATCAATCAGAATAAGTATTGTGTTATTATGTACAATATTTAAAAATTAATTATCGTTGTGGGGACATTACAAATTGTTAGTAGAGTAAACACGATAACATTTAGTCAACATCGTTGAACAATTATATGAGTTGAATGAAAATAAAAGTAGATTTGATAATCAAAATGCTATTTTTTTATGTTTTTCTTTCTTCTATTCAATAAATACGCAATACATTAACACGGATAGAAATTGTATATATCACTAGGATCTGCAATAAGTTAGAACTTGCTCTTACAGCGCTTATTTCACATATGTGTATGTTTGCAGGCCCCCAAAACATACAATTTGTAACTTTACTAAGTAGTCAGGATGCTTTATAGATACAGTTGTGGAAAATGTGTATATACCTGACCAGGGGAAAAAAATAAACAAATGTTTACAACTTAGGGCCTAATTCAGACCTGATCGTAGCAGCAAATTTGTTAGCAGATGGGCAAAACCATGTGCTGCACTGGGGGAGGGGGGGGGGGAATAATATGTGCAGAGAGAGTTAGATTTGGGTGGGGTGTGTCAAAACTGAAATCTAAATTGCAGTATAAAAATAAAACAGTCAGTTTTTGCCCTGCACAGAAGCAAAATAACTCACCCAAATAATCGAACTCTCTCTGCACATGTTATATCTGCCTCCCCTACAGTGGACATCGTTTTGCCCATCTGCTAACAAATTTGCTGCTACGATCATGTCTGAATTAGGCCCACAAAACAGACATGAAATAAATCTTTGCGTTTGTTTACTCTTGTCCGATGTTCCACGTTTAAAACAAGAAATAGTGTAACGTGTTGGTTACCCGTCTGTCCTCCCAGAAAATTATATGAATAAATATTTGCTGTGATAGATGAAATTGTATATGGTGGCCGCAGGGTGAAAACATATGGCCAAAAAAAAAAAAGTTCTGAGCATTTAAAAGAAAAGTAGACATTATCTGTAGGCCTTCTGTTCAGTGCATAAAATTATAGGCTTACCACTTTCTAAAATACTCTTTTGTTCAATGATTAATTCCGCCTGAACTGGTCCTGATTTGTTTTGCGCTTTGCAGAAAGGAGCGGAATAGTTTTGTGGCATGTGGAATACCACCAATGTGGGGGAAACTAGAAAAACAGGGAATTCCTGTCATATCTCAATGTACTGGTAATTAAGCTATGCTAACCATCGTGCATTTAACCCCTACTTTGCCCGCTGTGTAAAAGTAGAGTTAATCCTTCTGCATCCGCCTTTTAACAACACTTCTTTTAAGTTTTTTAAATTTTGTTTTACACAGCACTCTTGGTTTTTATAAAATAACGAGATAAATGGAGTGTGCAGAATGATTTTGTGCCTGCATGTCACACATGAGACGTCCACAAATTTCACCACTGCTGCTTCCTCATACCAAAAATTAGTCACAGTGTACAATCAAGGAGGAACTCACAACTTGTGCTAGAGTCATTTTAATATAATTATACATATTTGCCAGATCCAGGGAAAAAGAAAAAAGAAAACAAGGTCTACGCGTAATATATATTTATATAGATCTGTCTTCACATGTTCAATGCATAAACGCCAATATTTTCATAATTGCAATGCTCAAGGGTCATAACCAAAGTCTTTACTGATTTTACTGAGCTTGGGAAGGGGGATCTCTGTAATCAGCTAGTGTCCATGCTGATTTCGTTTTTTTTTTTTCCAGTGTGCTTTTGATTCAGAAAAGATGCAGAAAAGCAAAGTAAAGTTTGATTGCAGTCCCTCGCTGGCACAGGCTGGCATTCTGAATAATAACGGGGGAAGAGACTCGCTCTGACTTGTGGATCTAACTTATAATTATAACCTATTAAATCACAGCGGAACCCCTACTGGTTTGGAGTTCACAGTTGCATACAATACAGTAGATCACAGCTTTGAAGTCTAGCACAGATTAAAAAAAAACCACAGATTTACCATTTATATAAGACACACACTGATTGTCTTTTAAAAACTACGTAATGACTCCTTATAAACATTATTAATTATTTTTTTTTAAATAAAGTAGTGCATCTATGACAATCAGTAAGCACAATTCACTCAGCCTGGAAATGTTCAGTGCCATTTAATAGTCCTATGGCCGTTCCATGAGTTGGTTAACACTTGGCACCTTTCTAGGTGCAGATTGAACCCCGACTTTGGGAGAGAGTAGACTGCCTGAGCGAGAATGGCCTTCATATCAAACTTTCATCCAACACTTTGCTAAAATCTATAGTGATCACGACTGTATCGAGACACGGGATAAATAAATGTCTTTTCTCCCCCCCCCCCCTCCCCCATCCCCCTCCTCCCCCTATCACGAGAAGTTTATTGAGAATCACTCCAGAACTTCTTCGAGCAAGGGGTTTTGTGAACGAGAATAAAGTGTTTGTGTTTTTGTCTTCTTCGACCAATTCATGGCTAAATCTGGAATGTCAAACTGTGTTTGTCACAAAAACCGAAAGTTCCCACTTGCTACAAATGAGCTTCACAAAACCTGGAACTTCCAAGATGATGTCTGATCTTTATAATCCAAGCAGTCAGCGTTGAAGTTTAGCTTCCAGGAGGCTGTTTGGTCTTTGTAATCCAAACAATCAGCAGTGGAGTTGAAACCCAAGCTAGATGCTCCATAGGCTTGAGTGGACAGTGAAGCTGGAGACTGGTTAAGATGGCTGGCCACTGCGTTGGTGCCCATCGGACTTAGTGTAGCTCCAGGTCCAGGAAGCTGATGGTGCATAGGGGTCAAATAAGATCCACAGTCCATTCCTCCAAAATAAGACGTTGAGCCTGCATATCCTTGACTATAGCCTGAAGCCTGGGTGTAGGTCATGGGGTAAGACCTCTGCATACACGAAGAGGATGTAGAGAGGGGATCAGACAGAGGAGAGATGGAAGCTGGGCTCCATATAGACACGGGAGCTGTGCTACTGGAGATGACTGGCACAGAGGTGCTGCAGGGTGGGGTGAACTGGCCACTGGTGCCACTCTCTGAGCTGACCTCCCTAGCAGGAGAGGTCTTTTTCTTTGTAGGCCTCACTTTGTTCTGGCCTCCATTTTGCTGCTGCTGTTGCTGCTGGCGGCATTTTGCCCGACGATTCTTGAACCACACCTTGAATTAAAAATAAATAAATCAATATATATTCAAAGAGATACATATAAATATCAGAGAGATATGCAAACAGTACATACAGCCTACACAAAACACCACGGTTATGGCGGTGGAAAATCTCAAATATTATTTAAATGTACCCTGGCCCCGGGATGCATCGTTACAAGTATCGGCAGAACGAATCATTTAGTAAATAGGTAACAGCGGCAGCGATGGAGGGCAGTCTTACCTGCACTCTGGACTCCGGCAGATTAATCTTTAGCGCCACCTCTTCTCGCATGAAGATATCGGGGTAACGAGTTTTGGCAAAAAGGGCTTCAAGTACATCGAGCTGGGCTCTGGTGAACGTTGTTCGTTCTCTCCTTTGCTTTCTGGGGGTAGCTAAAAACATAGCTATTGATCATTGGTTTGGTCTTATCGGTCAACACGAATTAAAAAGCATTTACATCAACTCAGATTCAAATTGTTCTGGTTGTATCCGTAATCCAACATGGCATTTAAAGTCAATAAATAAACCAACAACATCAACCAAAAACTTCAAAGGCGTCACATCAGTCTATGCGCAGTTTAGCGTCACTTCGGGGTAATACAAATAAACATGGCTATAAATGAATCTGCGTCGTACAAGCAGAACTATAGTGATATATTTATATCTAAATTATATTCAGATTTTATTATAATTCACCTTAAACAAAAGTGGAGAGTTCTTTTCTTGTAATACATGATGGGACTTCTATTAATACATTGCTATTCACCTATATGTATACATTTATCTTAAATGAGTAGGAAAATTGACCATTTATGTTTAAATTCGATTGTATTTGTTGTAAAAAGACAAAACAAAACAGAAATATTGATGACATTGTTGGCCAACCCTCAGCCCAGGATACCAATGACGGTGGAAGCGTACATCTGCTATAATACCATAAGAAAGCCTGGCTCCTGTATAAGGTTTAGCTGAAGCATCACTTACCAGGATATCCCACAGACGGATGCAGCAAATCCATGCCGGAGGTAGTGAGGCTGAGTCCATTGACTGCATAAGGTGGTTGCTTAAGATAAGACATCATGCTAAAATTTTGGCGTGGAGCACAAATGGCAAAGCAGTCCGGAATCGTGGTGGCAAGTGGTGGTGGTGGTGTATGGACCCACGGCACAGTCTTCCTTCGGCTCAGTTTACTACAAGGTAATAGAAATTCGTTGATTAACCCAGAGTGCTGGGGCAGATCCTTTGCCTACGGTGGCTTGTTAGTGTGTGAGGTTCAGTAGTCAATTGCTCATGCTCTTAAAGGACTCCTAGACCCCCAGCTGCCTTGTGGACTGAGGGGATGCTGACTAGATAAACGTGTCCCGTAAAAAAAAAAAAAAAAGTTACACCCCATGCACACAACACGCCTTCCAGTGAGACAAAATGCAGGCGTAGAATTGCGCGCAGCGCGCACCCAAAGTCTGCACATTTGCATAAAACCCATTGGCTAGCACTACCTAATTGTCTCAAACAGAACTTGATTGGGGCCATTTGCAGAGACAAAGGACTCCTTGGCTAAATAAATAATGGGGGGAACAAAGGCTTTTTGGTGAGAAACAAAGACACAATTCAGGAAACCAATCTCTGCCCAGTCTGCTGGCTATTAGGAAACGCATTAATTTTAATTATCCCCGTGCATTCTGTTACACGCACTAGTTGGGGTTTTGAACGGTTTGCATGTGAAATAGCAACTTTGTAATACACAAATCTGACTTTAACAGGGATCAGTCAACGTCCCAAAGTCCAGTCATCAATTTTCACCTAATTAGTACTTCTCCTAATTAGATTTAGAGGCAAGTAACACTGTGTTTTGTTGTGTGTCTTAAAAAAAAAAGTTGATTATACGTGTAAAAGGCAAACTTAAACAAGCAACTCTTTAAATTCCAATTAAAAAAAACAATCACGGATAGCAAAGTTCCACATTCCTGGATGGGAACACAGTGAGATACAATTTAATATAATTATCTCCTCTCAGCTCCCAAAATACACAACGTCCATTTCTCCAACTAACACCTTTTTTAGTAATAAACATTTGCTTGCCCATAAGTAGCACTTTTTGTGTGTATTTCAAGAGTTTACAAATTATTCAGTGTTAACACACAAAACCCCAGGTGTACTTAAGCGGTGATCATTCAGTGTGAGGCTAGTCGTTTTCATGCCTTAGGATGTTTAAATATTAAAATACCGTACTTTAAAAGGTAATTGTTTCAAGGAATTTCCCAAAAACTATTAATTTGACAGTCCACGTGTAAAAGAAAAACTTAACAAAGTCTTAGAATGTTTGAAAGTCCAATTAGAATGACAAAACTGACAAATTACTGTCACTGTAAATCTTCCAATGAATTCTTATTCTAAGTATTGGTGTCATTTTAACTGGTATACAAAGTGTTTACTGAAGTCTGGATAACTTTATTATTTAAAATAAAAAAAGCAGTAAACAAATTAATTCAAAAACCTATGTTCTGACTTTATGAATTATTTATATTAAAAAAACAAAACCAAAAAAATCTGAGCGAATTTACACTGGATTTAGTTAAATCAATGTTACACTGCTTATATAACAGGAAAAGATGAATTCGTTTTTGTTTAATTTTATTCTGGTTAATACTTTTAGCCCTTTACAATATTGCCTATTAAAATGAGTTAATAGCCTAATCTGGTAACCATAGCAATTTAAAAGTAAATGCTTCAGGCAATTAATTAGAGTATATGTTCGCTTTGTTTTTAAATAGTTAAACTAATAACTTTCAATAACAAAGTCAAACTACTTATTCAACGCGTGGATTAAAATAAGAGGTATGGATAAACTGCTAAGAAAATATAATGCTGAATACCTTTTGTGTCTAACTTTTAGAATGTGTGTATATAGTTGTGGATTTGATATCCAGGTACACATTCCTACTAATTGAAACAAATACTGGTCTAAGCTGACAATCCTTTGTGCTCAATTCACAATTTAGTTTATCTTTTGTTCTGTGAGTTTTCGCTGCGGAGACTCTTTCCCCCATATTCCCTTGTATAACTTCAGTAAACGGCTCCATGAGCAATCTGTCGCTGTCTCCCCCTAACCAGTTGCTCTGCACCCGCTCAATAATAATTACCTCGCCCAAGAATTAATTATAATAAATGTTTTCTTGATAAATTAACGAGATAATCTAAGTGGCACAAGTTCCCTAATTACAGGACGCCACGCACTGCTCGGCGGAATATTTGTGCTGATTAATTTTCTGCATGATAGCCGTGAAACAAAACACATATAAACTAACATGCTGTTTATACAAAAATTTTACAGAAAAAAGAGAGAGAGGGGAAAAAAGCATAAAAGTCTGTCTGCAAGACCGGGGCCTTAGAGAACGACTTTTTAGGAAGTTTAGTAGAGTGACATAATTATTCTGTCATTTTTTTTTGTCAACGGTGCTCCCAATTACTATGAATACGTATAATACAGTCTGTAATTGGTGTCGTTGTTGTGTGTTATTTTTACTTTAAATTGTATTTTTTTTATACTTATTAGTTGTCTTTACTGTCAACATTGATCTAACGCACAATTCTTAAATATGCACTGTAGCAACTTTTTATTACCCCTATGGCTAAAAGAGCTATATGATAGTGATATATTTTATATTAATCAGAAAACTGTCATAAACGCTTTGATTGCACCATAGTTGCTAAAAGAAATAATTCGTTTCCATGTGAAATGGAGGCAGACGCTCTGATTATTACTATGTGGCTGATGAAGTTTTACAATAAATATTTATGATTTAAAAAAACTAGAATGTATCTATGTGCTATTATTACACTTGTTTTGTGTCTTATCTTCGCCTCTTTATTGTTTGGATCAAACTAATAAACAGTTACCATTCCCTGTTAATTATTATAGATTTTCGTGAATCAAAATAAATGTTATGCTAGCATACAGTAACATTGTAGCGCTCGCTGTGTAATTATTTGTTGTTTTAATTAACTCCTAGCATCTGCTCTCGCCTGTAACATCTGTCGGTAGAACACACAGACACACACATGTATAAATCTTTGTTGTAATAATTCAAACACAGTTTTTGCAAGGACAGAATGATCCTGTACATAACTATCCCTGCACATTGCACAGCCACTGGTAACTGCTGCCTTTGAACAAATCTACAAATCTGTGTCGTTCCACAATGACTTTCCTCCCACAACCTATCGATCCGAGTCTGGGAAGAAATCTGTTTGTCAATAACTGAGAGACCAGTTTTAATGCCACTCTTTTTTTTTTCTTCTTCTTCTTCTGTTTCTTCTTCTTCACCAAAATGATCGGTTAGCCCGCATGAGCAGGTTCTGTTGACCTAAGTATTACTATTTTTTTCGCTTATTATCCTGTAAAAAAAACAAAAAACAACCCCCCCACCCCCCACCCCCCTTTAATTCACCCTGAATAGGAGAGAGGGAGAGATACAGGGGGATGAAATTCCCCGCCTCCTCAATTATCTGGTTAACACTGTTTGTGTATTACTGAATGAAGACACACATTTTAGTTTGCCAAAAAAATAAATACTCAACAAATAATTAAAAAATGTGAATAAGTCACATTATTTTATAGTATGTATACTATTCACTGGGGCGCTTTTGTACTAGATGGAAAATAACACAATGTACGACCCTAAATGATAAATCCACACAGGTATTGGCTGCACACAGACTAGGGTTCTAATGATTCTGAAACTGGTTCTTTGTTAATTAAACTAATGGCACACCACATTACAGTTAGTGTACCCTGAACGGAAGTATACTTCACAAAGGAGACTCATTCTAAATAGGAGAGAACAATAATAAAATTGATCATTTATTAAAAGCAGGTACAATCAGATTGAACAAAAGCAAAATCACTTACCTTTAATACGTATATAGAATGCTTCTGATAGGTACCGGGACTTTATCTTGGAACGAAATTGAAACAAGTTGGTTATATGGGTAAAAAAATAAATAAATAAATCTGTCTCTTCACCCTTCCTGGTAGGACTAAGAGCAAACTAGAAGCTTAAAGATGTGATATCCCTCTTCAGCCACATACAAAGGGGCAGCAGGAGGAGGATCTTGTGCTGGGCTTGTAACATACTATAGACTTGCTCAGAGCTCAGGGTCTGTCCCTCTCTTGTGAACATTTGCTGAGAAGGCGCCTCACTGGCAACTTTTTGACGCAAACTCTCCAGCCAATGGCAGAAGGGACGTGATTGACACTTCTAAGCCAGAGGGAGAAAAAAAAATAATAATAAAAAAAAGCAACACACAACAGGGGGAGGGAAACAGGCCACTACCGCTCCAGAAGGACAATCAGGCAACAAATAACAGCTCCAATGACACTATATATACAATACGAGAATTTGGGTAATGTTAATGTATGTGCTTCTGTGCATGCATACGTGTTTTACACACACACACACACACACACACACACACACACACACACACACACACACACACACACACACACACACACACACACACACACACACACACGTATGTCTCATTGTAACCTAAATAGAGAATATGCTTTGACATAATAGACTGACACACACACACACACACACACACACACACACACACACACACACACACACACACACACACACACACACACACACACACACACACGTATGTATATGCATTATATGTACACACACGCACTGTATAGGAAAGCTATTATATTGTAGAGGCTGTGGAAGGGTTAATATAGATGGCAGGAGTTTGATCTGGTGCCAGAAAATGTTAGGATTAGACAGAAACTGCACCGAGAGAAGGATGTGTGAGCACCAGCTAGTGAGCTCAGGATACACCAGGCTGTATATTATGGGGTATGGCTATAGCAGATGGTAGCGCAAAGGGCTATGGCGTGCACTATATACAGGCAGCGTGCATAACTCATAGTGCAGCACATACACATACAGGTATGTCT